>NC_062191.1:6253189-6255689 GCF_912470025.1 Vespa velutina
TGGAAACCAATGAATTTATTTGTTAATTTACGATATGGCATCGATTTAGATAGGGTTTTATCATAAAATAACGAATGGAAAGGATCGAAATGAAAAATAAGAAGAAGACTAAAAAATTATTTAGATGATCTCGTTATCCTTGAAAACTCGTAGACTCTTTCTCTGTTGGTAATCGATTTTGAATTTATTCGCACGTTAAAAAACAAAAAGATTGTCTGCCAATGTAGGTATATATATATGTATATATATATATATATATATATATACAGGGTGTTTCATCCAACAAGTATTTGAAATAGATTAATATATATTTTTTATTACGATAATAACTTAAAAAAATACGAATTAAACAATATTAGATGATCTCATGCGATATTAATTTTTTAAAAAATTTTGAATAAGAAATTAATCTTTTATATCGTTCGAATTAACATCGAAACATTTCATACACGACAAAAATATCCTGCTTAGACGTATTGCAATTACAATAGTCATTGAAAATAGAAAGAAATCTCATTCGAATACAATAAATATATTCAAAAATGTATTTAAATGTGTTGAAATGAAAGGTACAACATTGCGATGAGAAAAAAATATGTCGATTGAAAACAAATTTGATAACAGTCAAAATATTGATCTTTTTCTCTCTCTCTCTCTCTCTCTCTCTCTCTCTCTCTCTCTCTCTCTCTCTCTCTCTCTCTGAATAAAATAATTGTCTATCCTATTTTTTTTCAAATCTTTCTTTAGATCTTTTTTCAACACTTCCTTAATTTTTATTTCTTTTTTTTTTTTAGATCCTTTTTCAAAATTTCTTTTCAGAATTTCTTTTTGGATTATTCCTTTCTTTTCTTCTTCTTCTTCTTTTTCCACCGTTAATTTTCTTTTTCACATCGTCAAATGAGAAACGATTATATTTCAAGTGCTCGAGTTAGGTGAAACACCCTATATATATGTATGTATGTATGTGTAGGCGGAGGTGGGCAAAAATAAATGACAATTAAGATTCCTCTCGCATCTCGAGGGTCCGTCGTTGAACGAGGAGGGGTGCGTGCGAGACTAGAAGGAAGCAACGAACGGCTCTTCCGAAATACTTTCGTCGGATCCAAGCCAGACATTCTCTAGCCGCATGGCACGAAATCCAAAGAATTCTTGGCTTGCAAACATTTTCGACTTGGAGATTGCCTCTCTCTCTCTCTTTCTCTCTCTCTCTCTCTCTCTTTCTTTCTCTCTTTCCTCTTACACTCCGAACGAGGACTTTGTCCCTACCGACTTGCGACTTTTCCCAAATTCTCTGGCTCCAACGGTCGGTGTGTTTTTTCGACTAAACCCCCGAATTCCTTGATGTCTCGAATTCTTTCGGCAAAATTCCATTTGCGATTAATTGCCCGTACCTTGACGAATCTTGTTATGAACAACAGATGGAACGATCATTCCCCTCTTTGTACGTTCCTTCTTTCTGTTTCGAATAAACGTCCAATACGAGTGTATTCGTTGTAGTGATAATGATAGTAATAGTATTAGTATTCGTGGATAGAATTACAATTAGTCGAAGCTTTAATTAAATTGATTTAATTATCATTACGACGTGTGTATAATACTTTTTAAATGTCTTCGCGGATTGAATATCTAATCGTTTCATTTCCCTTATTCCTGGAGAAATGCAGATAGGAAAATTTCATTATTTACTTTCAGTAGCAAAAGTTTTCGTTAATACATATATACGTATATATATATGTATATTTCAGGGATATATATATATATATCCCCGAAATAACGATGAACGTTTAAATAAAGAGATTCGTTCTCTGAACTCGTAACTTGAAATGAAAGAACGCAACTACCAAGGTCATTATGACGTCTTCGCAAAACCAATTCTAAACTTTCGAAATTCCTTGGAATCGAGAATTACGTTAGCGTATTCTCACGTGTCGCAAGATGAAATGCGTCTGATGCGAGGTAACGACTGCAGTGCCGACAACCGCGACGATAAAACGATCGAAATAGATCTTTGACAAAACTTCGATGACGTTTTTCGTATAAGCGTCTATATATTTATTATACATTTGGAATAAATAATGAAATAAATTCAGGAAATAAAATAAAATGAAATGAAATGATATGATATGATATGAAATGAAATGAAATGAAATAAAGATAATATTAAATGATGTAAAGAACGAAAAAAAAAAAAAAAAGAAAGAAAGTAAGACCTCGATAATATAACGAAAATAATCGAAATATATCTTTAATAAAATTTCGACGAAGTTTTTCGTGTATAATGTATAAGCTTTCCGTGTATAAGCGAGTATATATTTATGTACATTGAAATAAATAGGGAAATAAATGGAAAAAATAAAATAAGATAAAATAAATTAAAATGAAATGAAACGAAATGAAATAAAGATAATATTAAATGATATAAATAACGAAAAAGGAAGAAAGTGAGAAATAAAGAAAATGAAACATCGAGGAAACATCGGCCAATCGAGAATTCCTCGTT
>NC_062191.1:6260689-6273189 GCF_912470025.1 Vespa velutina
AGAATGGGCGGGGATTATGGCCTGGGTTGCATCTGGACTGAGAAAAAGATTTTTTCGTCGAAACTCGATTATTTTCTTAAATAATTTTTCGAAGATCATATACGCGGTGATATATTTTCTCAAATATTAAATGGTAAAACTTTCGAAGAACTAACTAACGAATCATTTTTCACATTTAGAAGATGGGCTGGGTTAAGTTCATTTTTTTTTTCAGGCTAAGGATGCCCCGCCCACGTATTCGATTTACTAAAAAAAGAAAAATGAATTAGTTAAGATATATATATATATATATATATATATATATATATTTTTATAAAACGTATTTTAAAACACGGTCACTGAAAATTAAACAAAAATCGTGAAAATTCTTTTACAAATAATAGCATTTCATTACAATAACGAGCGACAGCAAAGAAGACCTTTTAATAGTTACACAGAACGGTGACCTTGACAACATATGCCAAGGTCAAGGTCATTGAGAACAGGTTCCCTTAATCTAGTTTTATCAAAAAAAAATTAACTCTCTCTCCCTCTCTCTCCCTCTCACTTCCTCTCTCTCCCCCCTTCTCTCTCTCTCTCTCTCTTTCTTTCTTTCTTTTTCACTCGCAATGGTACGTGTTTTTCATATACATATATTAGAAGGATAAGGATTCTTAAAATTTTCATTTGAAAATAGAGAGAGGGAGAGAGAGAGAGAGAGAGAGAAAGTATTCGTAGCTCATTTAATTTAAATAATCATTAATTGATAAAAAATATATTAAAAAATATTACGCCCTATATCGAAACTTCGTTATATTATTATTGTTCATCTGGTTTAATACAATAATACAATTATTTATTTAATAATTAACATATAAATTTGACGAAATGTATTTCATTGAAATATATATAAGTCGTTTAAACATCTCGAAACGAGTTAAGCCGATCCATTATCACGTTCGTATACATACGTATATGTGTGCGTTCGTGCGTACGTGATCGCGCTCTTGCGGGCACATAGGAATATGTGTATACATGCATATATGTATGTGTAGATAAACGAGTATGTGTCAAAGCTTAGGAATGAATGTGTTTGCCTGCGCACATGCACGCGTATAAAAAAGTATAGACGCGTGAATAGCACGCGTGCGCACGAAAGATTCGCCGATGCTACAGGATGCGTTTCGGAATGCGCTGCCTCTCCCCCTCGACCTCCTACTCCTCCCCCACCACCATACGCGTTACCTGCACGCCGGATGGGCTCCTCGGTTTCCGGAAGCGCTCGCATATACGCACGCGCACGCACACACACACACACACTGTTTTTGTGCATCGATATATGTGTATTTGCACGTATGCACGAATAGCAGCTGTGTATATAAGTATGTGTTCGTAGATATGTATGTATGTATGTATATACGCAAGAGAGAGAGAGAGAGAGAGAGAGAGAGAAAGAGAGAGAAAGAGATAGGTAAAACTGACGATACTGATCGCGCGCCTCGCATATGGTATGTTCCCTGAGGCGGTAGGGTTCTTAGTCCCCTTTTACCTTTACCTTTTACCTACCTACGAACTTCTCAAAGGTTCTTACAATTTTTCACGCTGTAACCGACCCGAAATTCCAAGAGAATTCCACGATAGAGTATTCGCTGCCGCCGCGATAACGCCAATGCCCATCGATTTATTCTCGAATAATTAACTCGCGAAATTATTTTCTATTCGTATCTAATCAGACAGAGAGAGAGAGAGAGAGAGAGAGAGAGAGAGAGAGAGAGAGAGAGAGAGAAGGAAAGAAAGAATGTATAGTTTATTTATTTTAATCCTTTTCAATGACCGACAAAAAATATATATTATATATATATATATATACATTATATGCAATAAAAAGAAAATTTAGAGGAAATATTATGAAATAACTATAATTGAAAATGTTAACAATTTAGATAATTATTTTGTCATTCTCTCATATTCTCTCATATTCCGAGAAAGAGATAGAAAGAGAGAAATAGCGAGATAAAGAGAGAGAAAGAGATGAACTTTTATTTTATATATGTTCTATAAATAAGTGTGAATAAACTGTGTACATAGAGGATGATTAAAATGAAGTTAATTAAATAAGAAAAATGAAATAACACAGGTAATAACAGAGAACTATATATATGTATATATATATATATATACATTTTTACTTGTAATGATAACAATCGTATAAATGATATAATAAAAAAATTTTAATTCTGACGATAATAAAATGAAGAAATTATGAGAATAGAATGGATGATAAACGTAGTTCGATTCCTTCTTTAATTTACGAACGTTAGAACGTCTTAATAGAGGATAATCTTTGACAGCTACGTCAGAGTATTACGTTGTCGTTTAAATTACACGCTTCCATTTGCTGGTGTATAATTAATAGATACATAGATGAAAACAATTAATTAGATCGTCCTTAATTATGTAACGACTACTATTAACGCAAATGTACATACGTATGTATTGTACATCTGTCTACGTGCATATACAAATAGACATATATGTAAACGTGCATTTAATTTTCAATAAAATTCTATATTTGTGAGATTTAAAAAAGAAAAAAGAAAAGAAAAAGAAAAAGGAGAAGAGAAAAAAGAAAAATTAAAAATTGTTCAATCGAGAGAAAAGAAAAATATCACTGATCCAAATAATCGAATAAGAAAAATTTACTTTTCTTTAACGCCGAATAACATTGAAATGGGCACATTCATATATATATATATATATATATATATATCTGTCTTATTTTATTTGTTCATGGACAAAAATAAGTAAATTGTTATTAACAAAAATTATAAGCTAATTAATAACTATAAGTTACACGTTATATAATATTATTTTAAAGATAACAAAACATTCTTTATACAAAATTAATATATACGATCAAATGAAAACTCTGACATCTATTTTTAATAACATATCAATTTTCCGGAACAACAAAATGCTTATTGTTACGAACGTGAGAGCTAAAAAAAAGAAAAAAAAAAATAAAAAATAAAAAATAATAATAATAAGGAAATGTAATGCGAACGATTACATATTGACGTAACGAAGAATATCAACACGTGACGTAATAATAAACATAATGTAATGTTACAGATAAATCGTTATAAAATAAGGACAAGTTTTGTTACTGCATATGTGTATACGTTCATGATCCACGTGAATATAATTACATGTATACTCATACGTTTATATAGCTTCAGAAGGTAAAGAAAAAACGTGACCTTTGAAACAACGACGGTATTGTTGCATAGAATTCCAGAGAGAGAGAGAGAGAGAGAGAGAGAAAACTCGTGGCTCAGGGACAACAATTTTCAATTCCATTCTTGCTACGTGAATCACGATTCTAGTAGCGTGCCCTTGGCCTTACAACATTTCTGCCCTACTACTGTTATAACAAGGTGCGACTGAGTGCGTAAATGTATGTACATACATATGTGTACGTATATGTTCGTGCGTGCATAAAACATGCACAAGTATGTATGATGTATCTGTGTATGTATACATGTGTATATATATATATATATATATATATATATATATATATATAAATTTTCAAATAAAGGACACAGTGAAACAGAGCCGTAGGCGGAGGGAGGAATCAAATGGTGAATCGACGGTAAGTCAACATGACGCTGATATGCCAAGGTTATTAAAACGACTTAGCGAGTTCACAACTCGACTCAACGAACGTAAAAAGTTACGCGTAAATAATACGTATGTATGTTCGTAAAATTTTAATACCTTTCAAAATTATTCATATTTTTCTTCATGTCGATAAATAACTATTTCTTTATGCCTCGATGCATTCCATATTTTTATACAGATAGATGTTATAATATTAATCGAACTGATAAGCCGAACTGATTAACTCCGTCGAATAATAAATGAAATTGATATAATTATAAATGATGTTCTTTTTTTATTTTTATAATTCCTTTAAAAAAAAGAAAAAAAAAATATATATATATATTTTAATAAGAATGTCTGATATTATATTTAATCTTAGAATTTAATGAAAATATCGCAAATTAGAAAATTTACAGATAATAATAATATTTGAGATTAAAAACTTTTATTTTTATATTATCAGCCATGAAGATTGAATGATTAAAATTATATGATAAATATTGATAATTTTGAAATATTATTATTCTTATAAAAGAAAAGATATTTATTTCGCTTTAATAATAATATTTATGTATAAATGAAGTTCGATAATAAGTTAAATGATTTAATATTAAAGAAGTAATTATTAAAATATTAAAATTGATTTAATTGTAATTGATTAAATAAAAAAAATAAAATAAAATAAAATAAAATAAAATAAAAAATGAAAGGAAGAAAAGATAAAAAAAAGAAAAAAGAAAAGAAAAAGAAAAATCATGTCGAACGATACACTTGACAATCAAATAACAAAGGATTCATAATAATTTCTAATTCTAGACTAAATAAAAAATGTAAATCAGAAATGATAAATTAGTTATTTCAATATTCTTTCGTTCTATGGAATGAAACGTGTAAACCCATGTCCCTATAGAAACTATTTCGCTATTGACTCGCCAGAGTGGAATTTGACGGTGGAAGGAAATAAACAAACGTTCCGCTTGATTTCCTTTGCACTGAAATTCCACGTAGATTTCGTCATACACGCCTTCGGTGTTCCTTCCTCCTCCGTCGTTTTGTTCGTTTCTTCGCATATCTTTTATCGGGAATGTAATAAAAGATAAAAAAAAAAAAAAAAATAAAAAAAATAGTAAAAAAAAATAAAAAGAAAAAAAAAAAGAACGAAAGAAAAAGAAAGAGACGTAACTAAGAAATTTCAGTCCTTTATACATTCCTCCTATCTTTACACACATTCATACCCTCGAATATTTTCGCGATGATTACGATGTAAAGTCTAGCCAACGTCTATACATATATATATATATATGTATATGTATATGTATATGTATATATACATATGACAGCAAACACGTAAATGACGTTTATCGAAGAAACACATTCTTTTATCTTTAACACACGTCGTGTCACTCCAAACCTTTTCGAAAATTTTTCTTTTTATTTTTCTATCTTCGATCTGTACACTTCATCATGATACATTTTATAATGCGTTATTTTTAACAATTGCGTATAAAAGAAATTTAATTCGATCGATAAAGTGTACTTTTAAAAATAAAAATTCATTCGATTTCACGGAGAAATTTTATCGATAAATCTTTTATAATCGAATTAAAATTATTATTTATTGCCCGATTCGATTTAAAAATTATCTTAATGACTTTTTCTTCTTCTTCTTCTTCTTCTTCTTCTTTTTTTTCCTTTTTTTTTTTTCGGAGAATTCGTCAAGATTATTTAAGATTGATATCAATTCGATTAAGGTGTATAAGTGGTATATGTATTTGCATGCGCAGAAGCAACTGAAAGTGTAGATATTCAATTAATGCGGAAGGAACCCGAACAACGTATCGTAAAAGACTGACTCATATGAAAGATGATGGCTTTTGTTTCGTTATTTACAATATGTGTGATTCCATTTCGACTCAGACTTTATATTCCGCATTTGACACCTCTCCACCACAAAAACGGATCGAACACGTTTATCACATCAAGCTACTTGTCTTTAGATACGTGAATCATTTTCTTATTTACAATGGTTATAGGTTTATCTATCTATTTTTATCATATCTCGGGAATGAATTCGTTTCAATCATAACGATAACAATCGGTGAAATTATCATTTCCGAGTTTAATCGATATACAGGATACAACCTACATTCATTAATAGATTTACATATTATTGAAAAATATATTGAAGAATAAAAATTGTTGTATAATCAAATTATTTATAATCGTTTATAACAATTAATATATATATATATATATATATATATATATATAAATAGGTTAATTTAAAAAGATAACTTTTAAGTTTAAAAATAAATAAAAAAAAATTTTTTTTAATTTATTATTCAAATTGCAATTCATATTTTTGTAGATAACTTTTATATCCTATGAAATCTAAATGTATTCAAATTAAAAACAATCAAATATTATATTGTTTGAAATAATTTTTTCATAAAATAATATCAAATGTCGTTGTTGCATAGAAAATTATTTGTTAAATCGGAAATTACCATAAACTAATTGATACAAAATATATCTCTCTTTCTCTCTCTCTCTCTCTCTCTCTCTCTCTCTCTCTGTCAATCTTTTTCTCAAGCTAAAATCAAATTAGGATATCGATATAGACAGGGAAAAAAGTGTGAGAATTTTAATGATCTAATGAGCTTCTGCTTCGTTCTCACAGACATAAGATATATCGATTACATCTTACGAAGAAAAAAAAATATTCGTATAAAAGAATTTTATTTCACAATTTTTATCTATATGTATATACACACACAAACATACATACACACACACACACACACACACACACACACACACACATATATATATATATATATAGATATAGATATATAATATTTTTTTTTTTAATTTTACAGAGGAGTAAACAACTGTCTCGATCGTGTATTTTCACAATCGAACGACGGATAGATATCGTTTATAAGTATTATCGAACAATGAACGTCGCCGCAGGAATGAAATCCAAGCGCAATTATAAATAATTACAATGGTAGTAGAGGTACAATCGCTCGTGACTTGGATCGCGATCTCTTTAGAATGACGCCGGCGGTCTCCTACGAAACAATAGCATGACTCTCGGAGAGGGCCGACGAGGAATGCGCTGATTTCACTCCGCGATCTTACGCACGCTGCTGAGTCTTTTCTTTTTCTTTTTCTTTTTCTTTACAACGAGGTATTTTTCACTAGATACACGAGAGAAGAGAGAACAATTTCGTAAAAATACCTTCATTCTCTCTTTCTCTCTCTCTCTCTCTCTCTCTCTCTCTCACGTTTTTTAACATCGAAAATTTGCTTCATTATTCCAAAAAACTCATATAATTCGTTACAAATATTCTTTTAATCAACGAAATCAACAATTATTATTATTTTTATTCTTAACTACCCTGTAGATATTTAGAGACAAAAATTGGTATCCTATGATAAACTTTTACTTCTTTAATTTTATAACCCATCGAATTGTCTTGTTTTTGTGATTTTTTTGTTTGTTCGTTTTTGTTTTACATACTTTCGAAGAAATAAAAAAGTCATATATAGTTACGTATTAAGTGATCATTGAAGCAGAGAATTATTGTCGTGATGCTTTTTTTCTTTCTCTTTTTTTTTTTCTTTTTTTTTTTTTTGAACAGTAAAACAGTAAAATATTGTCGTCATTCGAAATTCCATTTCTTTTTTAGCCGTTGTCGATCGATTTGCATCGACAATATCGATAGAATATTACGTGTTCGTAAACAAACGAAATGATTGAAAATTTGACGTTAAACGCTAAATATGGAGAAACCACGTTCGATATAACTGCAAGCTGAATCGAAAAAAAAAAAGAAGAAGAAAAAAAAAACAATAAGGAGGAAGAAGATATTACGTTACGGGAACGATCGTGTCGTTCTCGAACGTTTACGAAAGAACGCCTACAGAGGCGATTTCGTGAATGTCGCAAAAGAGCTAAATAGCGATGGAAAGTGCCGAGCCAAGTTTCGCGTTAAGGAGAAATTCAAATTATTACCTTTCGCAAAAGGTATGAGTTATATACGTGGGTTCGTAACGTTCTTCCCGTCTCCTTCGCCTCTTACCCCTTTCCCCCCTCCCCTCCTACCTCCTTCTTTTATTCTAACTATCAGTCTCGATTATGGAGAATAGTTTTTTGTTACGACGTTTGTCGTCATTTCGAAAGAATTCATACTTAAATTCTCATTCTTATCGCTTTTGCGATCAAACTCTTAAAACGACTACGAAATTACGATTGAAATATTTTTAAACACCCCGTATATACGAAATATATATATATATATACTTAGCTTTTGTTTGTCTATTTTTTTTTTTTTTTTAATTTATTTACATTCAAGTTCTTTTGCAAAAATATTATGTTGATAAATATCAAGATACCAAAGATCTTGGAAATCGTCGGTTTCAATTTTTAATATTTATATATATATAACATAAATATATATAATATTTATATATATATATATAATATAAATATATATGATATTTATATATATGTATATAACGCATTCGTTATTTTCCTTCGCTATCTTTCAGTACATAATTGAATGCTATCAATAACTGATCCATCCAATATTATAATCAAAAAGAAAATTTATAAATTTCGAACATATTAACAAAGAAATATTGTAGATTGGATTATCATTGACATGTATACACGATGTAATCGCATATAAAATAAAATGTTGTTCCTCTTTGTCGATAAATAGAAATATAAGATGGGGAAAGAAAAAGAAAGAAAAAAAAAAAAAAAAATAGAGGAACAAGCAAACTGACATTTGAATAACTCAATTATGCATTGTTAAGATAAAATAATGCATTCTCTAGGAAAAGTTAATGACGAAACGTTCTTTTACGAGGATTAAAATAAAGAGAAAAGAAAGAAAATGAAAAAAAAAAAAAAAAAGAAAAAGAAAAAAAAAAGAAAAGAAAAAAAAACTCTTTCTAATCTCTCTCGTATGGTATTTCTCGAAAGAAAGTTCTAAGAGGAATGCAATGGCAAACGCAAAAATCAACGTACACGCTCGAGAGATATCGTACGCGTTTGTTCATCGATTTTCTACTTGTCGGAGGAGGTTATTACATAATCTTCTCGAGGGCTTCCCCCTCCAATCGACCTTTTCTTCGAACGGCTTCGTAACATAGATGCTGTTGCTACTACTACTATTACTATTACTACTACTACTACTACTACTACTACTACTTCCATTATTCCTACTATTACTACACTATTACTATTACTACATTACTAAACTATTACTACTATTATTATTACTAATACTACTACTACAATTGACAATGAAAATAAACAATTTTTGAGGAAGAAACCACGAAAGAAACAGGAAATGGAATTTCATCGATCCACGTGGACAACAATAACGTAATTCGGTCCATTCCTAGATTATGAAATCATTATGTTGCATATGTAATGTTAACGCGTGGCTGCGTACACGATGAAGAACAACGTATTACATCAATACGGTACGTATTCCCAACAAAATTTCCTTTCACATTTGTTTTACGACATAACAGAAACAAAGGAAAAAAAGAAAAAAAAAAAAAAAAAAGAAGAACTCGATAACTCGCTTAGTAAAAGTTACAACAGAATTTGTCTTTCTCTGATTCGTTGAACCACCGATAGACGTTCGGACCCTTTATTGAAAAGTTTACAGACATTTACAGAATAACGTTTAATAAAGGAAATATTCATTTCCTTCGCTTATCTCTTCAAAGATTTGACAGAGAGAGAGAGAGAGAGAGAGAGAGAGAGAGAAAGAGAAAGAGAAAGAGAAGAAAAAGAAAAAGAAAAAAAAGAAAAAGAAAGAGGAGAAGAAAATATTCATTCGAAAAACTATAAGGGCATGGCTTGAAATCTGCGATGATGACAAAACAAAAAACAAAAGTCCGAGGAAAATAGAAAGTAACCCGATCGAGATTCGAGTCATTTAAAATATACTCGAAGGATTCATGCGAATAAGCTTGATGTATGTAAAAGGGAAAAAGAGCGATGTTCGATGTTAACTCGGTGTAAATAAATTCAAGAATTCGGGCTAAAGGGTTAGAGATTTTTTATCTTATAGAGAGCAATAAGAAGGGTGAAAGGGATGGGTGAGGGGAAAGGGATGGGAAAGGTTATATGGGATGCGAGATCGACGCAGGTGTGGCTATTTATTTGTTGGCTAGGCGAGAGAGACACGGCCCTGAATAATGCCGTCCGCGCTCACCTATATGCATGGGCATACAAATCGCGTGGGTGTCTCTTCGACTACCTGGCTCTGCCCCAAGGGCACTACTTGCGTGCATTGCTGAAAGAACGGGTATGCATGTATCCACGTATGCACATAGATATGTATATATGTATTTATGTATCTATAAGTAATCATATATATATATATATATATATATGTATGTATATATATACATACTCACACACGTACACATACATGTGTCACGCACTTTTATCTGTTTAGACGTCGTAAGGCCACACGAGAAAAGCACCAATCTATCGTTCTTAAAAACCAGAGTAAAAGGCGAGGCGTTTTAAAAACGATATGCGACACTTAACGAGTGTCACTTACTCGAAAGAAGTCGTAATCTCTTATAATAAATGATATAATCATTTATTGTTATTCGTTCGACAAAGGATAAAATAAAAAGTTTTCCTATAGTATCCTTTATCTATTTTATCATTAGATTTAATTGGATAATAATAATAATAATAATAATAATCAATTAATCAATTAATTTAATCGTTCAATTCTTCTAATTTTTCAAGTTAAAAAAAAATTTTAAAGCATTTCACAGTTTTTCATTGGCTTATGTACCCTTTATACCTATATGTACCTGTAAAGCAAGTGGAATTCGCTCGCGTACACGGTTCTCACGATTCCACTGGTATTCGCGCGCTCAACGATTGGCTCGCGAAAGGCGAAGTGGTACGTGTAACGCGAGTTTATAGGAAACTCCGTTCGGTCGGAATGCGGCTAACGCGATGGTACGACCGCAAGTATTCGCCTCGTAAGTCTCTTTCCCTCTGGAGTTTGTTTCAAAAACACAATACCACCGTTCTGTCGGTTACGTCAGGAGGCTAGGTAAGATAGATTATACAAAAAAGAATAAAGAAAAAAAAAAAAGAAGAAGAAGAAGAAGAAAAAGAAAAAAAAAGGGAAAACGTTCAAAGCGACTAAATGAGATATAGGCTGTACGATTTAAAAATATGATTTCACTTAAATGAGAACACGAGTTCATTTCGATAGAATAGATTAGATTCGGTTGGTCGATCTGCAATCGAGTAATCATGCTAATCGAAAAAAAAGACGCTAGTTAATTCGTCCGAGTAATAGTGTATTCGTTCACAAACCAATGTAAAGTATACGAGTACACACACACATAAATACATATATATATATATATATATATATATATATACTCGCGATCCCATCTCGCGCTACACACGCGTGTACTTATGGCGTAGTGCAAGGCATCCTGCTTCGGCTTAGTTCGACTCGCTTCGGTTACGTTCGTTTCCATTCGTGGCCACTCGGCTCGGCGCGTAGCCGTGGCATGCGGCCGCGTCACGACGCTGGAATGTATCGAATTTCCAAGTTTGGGAACACTCTTGGCCCCCTTAATTTGTGCCATGGCTTTGCTCACGCACGCGTATACGTGACAGCACGCTCGCTCGTGCGTAAATACGCTGGGGAAGAGAGGAAAAAAAATAAGAGAAAGAGAGACAGAGAGAGAGAGAGAGAGGTGGGGTGGGGGGTAAGGGGGAGGGGGAACAAAACAAAAAAATAACAACAAAAAAGAAATAAAGAAGGAAAAAGCGAGTTTGCCCTAGGCCTCTCTTTCTCTCTATCTATCTATCTATCTATCTATCTATCTATCTATCTATCTATCTATCTTGTATGGTCACGCCATGAAAACTTTTCTTCTATGGAGAAACGATCGAAAACAAGGTAGACACGGGTGGGTAGGGGATCTCGATCTTTATAAACGATACCCTTCTTCTCCCCCACCATCGCCACAAATCCATCTCGAATGGCACGGCCACCTTGATACTCGTCCTATCAAAGAAAACTCAAGGCGTCGTGACCATTCTGTACGGCGCATTGTGTAACGCACGATAAAGGAATGCCGTTCGGATGCAGTGATCTAAGGAAGGTCAAACGCAAGCGTTCTTATTATCGTGTTAAAGGAACGCTTCTATATGACTAAGGAACTATACTACGGCCCCCTCTGGACTCTGATCAATAGACATGACCCGATCTAGGCATTGGTTAACAAATTAAATTTTAATGGACCATAGCTATTTGTAATTTTCTTTTTATATTTTATATTGTAATGATTTCTTTCTCTTTATTTTTCTTTTCTTTTTCTTCTTTCTTTTTTTCTTCTTTCTTTTTTTTTTTTTTTTTTTTTTTTTGTTTCTTTAATTCCTTAACGCACATCACGAACAAATTACAAGAATATCTCACGTTTCCTATGTGTCAATCAAGATTTATTCATTGTAATCTATTTGTAAGACTTTTCTTGTAAATTAACTATTTCTTTTTTTCTTTGTCCTTTAATAGAGATAATTAAGATAAATTAAAAATAATATAGATAACGAAATAACGATTAACCATATTAGAGAAATATTTTCAATCGGTTTATCGGAAATACCAAGTTATTTGCGATGATGATTGTGACACTCAAAGTTCACAATGTAAAAATCAGATGATACTAATACACCTGTAAGAAAACGATAAAGACATTACAGACTAAGTCAAAAGATTTTTCAAGCGATATTGATGATGACATTTGTTGTGATAATAATGAAAGTACAGATATCG
>NC_062191.1:6278189-6280689 GCF_912470025.1 Vespa velutina
AGGTTAATAACCTATCTGCAGGTTAAATTTAACAAATCGTTATCATATAAATCACGTCTGATAATGGCCATATTAGTTTTGTTAATTATTTTATGTCTCGTTAACGTCAAAGACGGACAACAAACTTAAAAGGCCACGATCTTCGTTCCGAAAAGAGATTATTACGTTCGTTCGAATGCATGAAATTTAATGGGACGATGTCAGTACGATCTAACGAGAACTATGTAACAGTCTATAACGTCCTCGACGAGACTCGAATAATATAAGTGAGAGAGATAGATACGACTTAAACTTTAAAAAGCAAACATAGGAGGCGCATTCGAACGTTACTTTCTAAAAGCAATGTGATCGGTGAGCGACATATTTCTCTCTCTCTCTCTCTCTCTCTCTCTCTCTCTCTCTCTCTCTCTCTCTTTCTTTTTTTCTCTTTCTGGTTCTTTTCCGTCCTATATAAGACTCCGTTTCGATATCTAAAAATCATATTTTTAATTGTCCAATAGCATTAACAAATAGATTTTTAAAATCTTTCAAATAATATTATGGTTGTAAGGATGAAGTTTAAAAAAAAAAAAAAATAATTCTCGTAAGAACGGCTGGATAAAAAAAAGATTGATAACTTTCCATCGGACGATTAAATAAAATGGCTTATTAATAATGCCAGTTCGATATTGTTATATGTTTACAATATACTATTGTATATTATAAAGAAAGAAAAAAAAAATCCGTTCTTAAAGAAATATCCCTTTTCTCGTCTCCTCTCTCTTTCTCCATCGCCCACCTCTCTCTCTCATAAAAGAAAGTACATTTCGATTGAAAGAATCGATAAAAATCATGACTAATTTCTCTTAATTTATATAAAGTACATTAAACTGATGATTAAATAATTGAAACATCCAAAATGACAACCTTCAAAGGTACGACCTCATGGAAGGTCAATAGTAGTAATAATAATAAAAAAAAAAAAAAAAAAAAAAAATCAAAAACAAAAAAAAAGAAAAAGAATTCAGTATGTGATTTTATCTCAGACATACGTTCCAATAAGACCGATAAGATTTCGAAATCGTTCGCGCGAATCTTCTTCGCGGGCGCGCGCGCGCGCGCGCCCGCTCCACTGTGACCCGTCTTTTCTGCATTCCGCGAGAATTCCGAAAGCCCAGGATATTTAACGATATCTATATAAGTGAGTGTAGTCATGGTGAAGTAGTAGCAGGGTACAGGTAATGGTAATGGTGGTGATGGTGATGGTGATGGTGATGGTGATGGTGATGGTGATGGTGATGGTGGTATTGGTGGTGATGGTGGTGGTGGAGGGTCGGCGCTAGGTTCGCTACTCTCGCCGCTCTCTGCTTGCCGTCCAAGCCGCGAGAAATTCCAAGCAGGTTCGTAAACACCAACGCGAGATTCCCGCACGCACGTATGTATGTACATTGGTACGTACGTACGTACGTACGTACGTAAGTACGTAAGTACGACGGACGAATGCACGCTTCGCTTCGTCGTAACGACGACGAAGAGATGGACGAGAGAACGCATCCTCGCGTAGCCAACTTCAAGGCATATATGCAGCGCTATGAGAATGCTATCAATGTCAGAGAACCAATGTGACTAAGTACTTACTCTCGGGAAATCGAAATGTCAAGCATCGTGCGTTCGCTTACCTGTATCGAGAAATTCGTTCGCTAAGAAATATGCTCGACGCAGTTGAGAGAAAGAGAAAAAGAGAGAGAAAGAGAGAGAGAGAGAGAGAGAGAGAGAAAGATGACAAAAGAAAAGGAAGAGAGAGCGAGCGAGATGCCAAACAAGAAAAATGAGACATAAAGATAGTAAAAATATAGACAAAGATGGCAACGGAGAAGAGAGAAAAAGAGAGCAAGAGAAAGAGAGATGACAAACAAGAAAAGAGAGCCGCAGAGATAGTAAAAATATAAAGAAAGATGGCAACGAAGAAGAGAGGAAAAGACAGAGACAGAGAAAGAGAGAGAGAGAGAGAGAGAGAGAGAGAGAGAGAAAGAAGAACGGGCCGATCCTGATCAGCGCAGATTTCTCGCGTTTTTCGCGGCGCTGCGCGGCGCTCGCGGCTGTGCGGCGGCCCTGGCGCTTGGAATGCGGGCGCGGCGACTCGCGCCGGTGTGGTACGGATAGCTGCGCGCGCGAATACACGCGCGAACAACACACGCGCTCTCTCGCATGGGCGCCTTACGGGCGCGTACGTACTTACTTGCAACAGTACTTGCCTCGTATCTTTGACTTCTCTATCTATTTCATTTTACTCGAGTTCGCTCGAATCTATGTTTTCAAAGGTGCGAGAAAATAGAGAAAAAGATAAAACGGGGAAAAAGAGAAAAATAGGGAGAGAAAGTGTGAGTGAGTGAGTGAGTTAGAGAGAGAGAGAGAGAGAGAGAGAGAGAGAAAGATAGAGAGGAAAAAGAAAAAGAAAAAAGAGAGTTAGAAAAAGTAAACGGTAAGCTTCCGCGAATAGAGAGAATAAAATAGAAAGAGA